>NW_027227663.1:0-35075 GCF_037783145.1 Equus przewalskii | reverse complement strand
CACGTGACGGTCATGCCTGAACCACCTGCCGAGCACGGCGGAACCACCTGCCGGACACGCCAAAATCACCCGCGGGCTACGCCAGAACCACTTGGACGACTCTCCGAAATGACCTGCTGGGCATGTTGGAACCACCTCTCAGACGTGCCAGAAGCACGTGGCGGACAGTCCGGAATCACCTGTTGGGCATACGCAACCACCTCTGACATGTACCAGAACCACGTGCCCTGCACGCCGGAACCACCTACCGGACAGACCGGAATCAACTTTTGGGCATGCCGGAACCACCAGTCAGATGTGCCAGAAACACGTGCCGGAGACGCCGGAAGCACCTGCCGAGCACGTCGCAACCACCTGCTCACCTCGCCTGAACCAACTGAACCACACGCCAAAATCACCTGCCCGCTACACCAGCACCACTTCGGGGACAAGCCGGAATCACGTGAGGGGCATGCCGGCACAGCCTCTCAGACTGAACCTCGTGCCGGACACCACAGAACCACCTGCCGGACAGACCGGAACCACCTGCCAGACACGCCGGAACCATCGTCTCGACCCGCCGGAATGACCGCTGGACATGCAAAATGACCTGCCGGCTATGCCGCACAAACTTGGCGAACACTCCGGAATCACCTGCCGGGCATGCCGGAACCACCTCTCAGATATGCCAGAACCACGTGCCAATGACCCCTGAAGCACCTGCCGAGCACGCCGGAACCACCTGCTCGACTCGCCAGAACCACCTGCCGGACACGCAAAAATCACCTGCCGGCTATGCCACAACCAGTTGGGGACCACTTCGGAATCACCTGCCGGGCTTGCTGGAACCACCTGCCGGTCATGCCAAAATCACCTGCCAACTACGCCAGTACCACTTGGCGGACACTGCGGAAACACCTGTCGGGCCGGCTGGAACCACATCTCAGACTTGCCAGAAACGTGTTCATGAGATGCTGGAACCACACCCCGAACAGACGGATACCACCTGCCAGAACCGCCTGAACCACCTGCCGAACACGCCGGAACCACCTGCTCGACTCACCGGTACCACCTCCCTGACACGCCAAAATCACCTGCTGGGTATGCCAGAACCACTTGGCGGACACTCCGGAATCATCTGCCGGACATGCCGGAACCAGCTCTCAGACACACCAGAACCACGTGCCGGAGACGCCGGAAGCACCTGCCGAGCATGCCGGAGCCACCTGCTCGACTCGCCAGAAACACCTGCCGGACACGCCAAAATCACCTGCCGGGTATGCCAGAACCACCTGGCGGACACTACGGAATCACCTGCCGCGCATGCCGGAACCACCTCTCAGACGTGCCGGAAGCACTTGCCAGACACGCCGGAAACACCTACCGGACAGAACGGAACCACCTGCCAAGAACGCCGGAGCCACCTGTTCGACTCGCTGGAACCACCTGCCGGACAGGCCAATATCAACTGCTGGCTATGCCAGAACCACCTGGGGGACAGTCCGGGATCACCTGCCAGCCATGGCGGAACCACCTCTCAGACGTACCAGAACCACCTGCCGGAGAAGCTGGAAACACGTCCTGAACAGTCTGGAAGCACCTGCCGGCCAAGCCTGAACCACCTGCCAAGCACAACGGAACAACCTGCCAGACACGCCAAAATCACCTGCGTGTTATGCCAGAACCACTTGGAGGACTCTCTGGGATGACCTGCCGGGCATGCCGGAACCACCTCTCAGACGTGCCGGAAGCACGTGCCAGACACGCCGGAACCACCTACCGGACAGACCGGAACCACCTGCCAAGAACGCCGGAGCCACCTGTTCGACTCGCTGGATCCACCTGACGGACAGGCCAATATCAACTGCTGGCTATGCCAGAACCACCTGGGGGACAGTCCGGGATCACCTGCCAGCCATGGCGGAACCACCTCTCAGACGTACCAGAACCACCAGCCGGAGAAGCTGGAAACACGTCCTGGACAGACTGGAACCACGTGACGGCCATGCCTGAACCACCTGCCGAGCACGGCGGAACCACCTGCCGGACACGCCAAAATCACCTGCGTGTTATGCCAGAACCACTTGGAGGAGTCTCTGGGATGACATGCCGGGCATGCCGGAACCACCTCTCAGACGTGCCAGAACCATGTGCCGGACAGTCCGGAATCACCTGTTGGGCATGCGCAACCACCTCTGAGACGTACCAGAACCACATGCCGTGCAGGCTGGAACCACCTACCGGACAGACCGGAATCACCTTTCGGGCATGCCGGAACCACCTGTCAGATGTGCCAGAAACACGTGCCGGAGACGCCGGAAGCACCTGCCAAGCACGTTGGAACCACCTGCTCAACTCGCCTGAACCACCTGCCGGACATGCCAAAATCACCTGCCGACTATGCCAGAACCACTTGGCGAACACTCCGGAATCAATTGCCGGGCATGCAGGAACCACCTCTCAGACATGCCAGATCCCCGTTCCAATGACCCCGGAAGCACCAGCCGAGCACGCCGGAACCACCTGCTCGACTCGCCAGAACCACCTGCCGATCACGCAAAAATCACCTGCCGGCTACGACACAAGCAGTTGGTGAACACTTTGGAATCACCTGCCAGGCTTGCTGGAACCACCTGCCAGTCATGCCAAAATCACCTGCCAACTACGCCAGAACCGCTTGGCGGACACTGCGGAAACACCTGTCGGGCCGGCTGGAACCACATCTCAGACGTTCCAGAAACGTGTTCATGAGATGCTGGAACCACACCCCGAACAGACGGATACCACCTGCCAGAACCGCCTGAACCACCTGCCGAACACGCCGGAACCACCTGCTCGACTCACCGGTACCACCTCCCTGACACGCCAAAATCACCTGCTGGGTATGCCAGAACCACTTGGCGGACACTCCGGAATCATCTGCCGGACATGCCGGAACCAGCTCTCAGACACACCAGAACCACGTGCCGGAGACGCCGGAAGCACCTGCCGAGCATGCCGGAGCCACCTGCTCGACTCGCCAGAAACACCTGCCGGACACGCCAAAATCACCTGCCGGGTATGCCAGAACCACCTGGCGGACACTACGGAATCACCTGCCGCGCATGCCGGAACCACCTCTCAGACGTGCCGGAAGCACTTGCCAGACACGCCGGAAACACCTACCGGACAGAACGGAACCACCTGCCAAGAACGCCGGAGCCACCTGTTCGACTCGCTGGAACCACCTGCCGGACAGGCCAATATCAACTGCTGGCTATGCCAGAACCACCTGGGGGACAGTCCGGGATCACCTGCCAGCCATGGCGGAACCACCTCTCAGACGTACCAGAACCACCTGCCGGAGAAGCTGGAAACACGTCCTGAACAGTCTGGAAGCACCTGCCGGCCAAGCCTGAACCACCTGCCAAGCACAACGGAACAACCTGCCAGACACGCCAAAATCACCTGCGTGTTATGCCAGAACCACTTGGAGGACTCTCTGGGATGACCTGCCGGGCATGCCGGAACCACCTCTCAGACGTGCCAGAACCATGTGGCGGACAGTCCGGAATGACCTGTTGGGCATACGCAGCCACCTCTGAGACGTACCAGAACCACGTGCCGTGCACGCCGGAACCACCTACCGGACAGACCGGAATCCACTTTTGGGCATGCCGGAACCACCAGTCAGATGTGCCAGAAACACGTGCCGGAGACGCCGGAAGCACCTGCCGAGCACGTCGCAACCACCTGCTCAACTCGCCTGAACCACCTGCCGGACACGCCAAAATCACCTGCCCGCTACACCAGCACCACTTCGTGGACAAGCCAGAATCACGTGAGGGGCATGCCGGCACAGCCTCTCAGACTGAACCTCGTGCCGGACACCACAGAACCACCTGCCGGACAGACCGGAACCACCTGCCGGACACGCCGGAAGCACCGGCTCGACCCGCCGGAACGACCGCTGGACATGCAAAATCACCTGCTGGCTACGCCGGAAACACTTGGCAAACACTCCGGAATCACCTGCCGGGCATGCCGGAAAAACATCTCAGATATGCCAGAACCACGTGCCAATGACCCCGGAAGCACCTGCCAAGCACGCCGGAACCACCTGCTCGACTCGCCAGAACCACCTGCCGGACACGCAAAAATCACCTGCCCGCTATGCCACAACCAGTTGGTGAACACTTTGGAATCACCTGCCAGGCTTGCTGGAACCACCTGACAGTCATTCCAAAATCACCTGCCAACTACGCCAGGACCGCTTCGCGGAAACTGCAGGAACACCTGTCGGGCCGGCTGGAACCACATCTCAGACGTGCCAGAATCGTGTTCATGAGATGCTGGAACCACACCCCGAACAGACGGATACCACCTGCCAGAACCGCCTGAACCACCTGCTGAGCACGCCGGAACCACCTGCTCGACTCACCGGTACCACCTCCCTGACACGCCAAAATCACCTGCTGGGTATGCCAGAACCAATTGGCGGACACTCCGGAATCATCTGCCGGACATGCCGGAACCAGCTCTCAGACACACCAGAACCAAGTGCCGGAGACGCCTGAAGCACCTGCCGAGCATGCCGGAGCCACCTGCTCGACTCGCCAGAAACACCTGCCGGACACTCCAAAATCACCTGCCGGGTATGCCAGTACCACCTGGCGGACACTACGGAATCACGTGCCGCGCATGCCGGAACCACCTCTCAGACGTGCCGGAAGCACGTGCCAGACACGCCGGAAACACCTAGCGGACAGACCGGAACCACCTGCCAAGAACGCAGGAGCCACCTGTTCGACTCGCTGGAACCACCTGCCGGACAGGCCAATATCAACTGCTGGCTACGCCAGAACCACCTGGAGGACGGTCCGGGATCACCTGCCAGTCATGGTGGAACCACCTCTCAGACGTACCAGAACCACCTCCCGGAGAAGCTGGAAACACGTCCTGGACAGACTGGAACCACGTGACGGCCATGCCTGAACCACCTGCCGAGCACGGCGGAACCACCTGCCGGACACGCCAAAATCACCTGCGGGCTACGCCAGAACCACTTGGACGACTCTCCGAAATGACCTGCCGGGCATGTTGGAACCACCTCTCAGACGTGCCAGAAGCACATGGCGGACAGTCCGGAATCACCTGTTGGGCATACGCAACCACCTCTGAGACGTACCAGAACCACGTGCCCTGCACGCCGGAACCCCCTACCGGACAGACCGGAATCAACTTTTGGGCATGCCGGAACCACCAGTCAGATGTGCCAGAAACACGTGCCGGAGACGCCGGAAGCACCTGCCGAGCACGTCGCAACCACCTGCTCAACTCGCCTGAACCACCTGCCGGACACGCCAAAATCACCTGCCCGCTACACCAGCACCACTTCGGGGACAAGCCGGAATCACGTGAGGGGCATGCCGGCACAGCCTCTCAGACTGAACCTCGTGCCGGACACCACAGAACCACCTGCCGGACAGACCGGAACCACCTGCCGGACACGCCGGAACCACCGGCTTGACCCGCCGGAACGCCCGCTGGACATGCAAAATCACCTGCCGGCTATGCCGGAAACACTTGGCGAACACTCCGGAATCACCTGCCGGACATGCCCAAATCACCAGCCGGGTATGCCAGAACCACTTGTCGGACACTCCGGAATGATCTGTCGGACATGCCGGAACCAGCTCTCAGACACACCACAACCACGTGCCGGAGACGCCGGAAGCACCTGCCGAGCATGCCGGAGCCACCTGCTCGACTCGCCAGAAACACCTGCCGTACACGCCAAAATCACCTGCCGGGTATGCCAGAACCACCTGGCGGACACTACAGAATCACCTGCGGTGCATGCCGGAACCACCTCTCAGACGTGCCGGAAGCACGTGCCGGACACGGCGGAAACACCTACCGGACAGACCGGAACCACCTGCCAAGAACGCCGGAGCCACCTGTTCGAGTCGCTGGAACCACCTGCCGGACAGGCCAATATCAACTGCTGGCTATGCCAGAACCACCTGGGGGACGGTCCGGGATCACCTGCCAGCCATGGCGTAACCACCTCTCAGACGTACCAGAACCACCTGCCGGAGAAGCTGGAAACACGTCCTGGACAGTCTGGAACCACATGCCGGGGAAGCCTGAAACACTTGCTAAGCACAACGGAACAACCTGCCAGACACGCCAAAATCACCTGCGTGTCATGCCAGAACCACTTGGAGGACTCTCTGGGATGACCTGCCGGGCATGCCGGAACCACCTCTCAGACGTGCCAGAACCATGTGGCGGACAGTCCGGAATCACCTGTTGGGCATGCGCAAACACCTCTGAGACGTACCAGAACCACATGCCGTGCAGGCTGGAACCACCTACCGGACACACCGGAATCACCTTTCGGGCATGCCGGAACCACCTGTCAGATGTGCCAGAAACACGTGCTGGAGACGCCGGAAGCTCCTGCCAAGCACGTTGGAACCACCTGCTCAACTCGCCTGAACCACCTGCCGGACATGCCAAAATCACCTGCCGACTATGCCAGAACCACTTGGCGAACACTCCGGAATCACTTGCCGGGCATGCAGGAACCACCTCTCAGACATGCCAGAACCCCGTGCCAATGACCCCGGAAGCACCAGCCGAGCACGCCGGAACCACCTGCTCGACTCGCCCGAACCTCCAGCCGATCACGCAAAAATCACCTGCCGGCTACGCCACAACCAGTTGGTGAACACTTTGGAATCACCTGCCAGGCTTGCTGGAACCACCTGCCAGTCATGCCAAAATCACCTGCCAACTACGCCAGAACCGCTTCGCGGAAACTGCAGGAACACCTGTCGGGCCGGCTGGAACCACATCTCAGACGTGCCAGAAACGTGTTCATGAGATGCTGGAACCACACCCCGAACAGACGGATACCACCTGCCAGAACCGCCTGAACCACCTGCTGAGCACGCCGGAACCACCTGCTCGACTCACTGGTACCACCTCCCTGACACGCCAAAATCACCTGCTGGGTATGCCAGAACCACTTGGCGGACACTCCGGAATCATCTGCCGGACATGCCGGAACCAGCTCTCAGACACACCAGAACCAAGTGCCGGAGACGCCGGAAGCACCTGCCGAGCATGCCGGAGCCCCCTGCTCGACTCGCCAGAAACACCTGCCGGACACGCCAAAATCACCTGCGTGTTATTTCAGAACCACTTGGAGGAGTCTCTGGGATGACATGCCGGGCATGCCGGAACCACCTCTCAGACGTGCCAGAACCATGTGGCGGACAGTCCGGAATCACCTGTTGGGCATGCGCAACCACCTCTGAGACGTACCAGAACCACATGCCGTGCAGGCTGGAACCACCTACCGGACAGACCGGAATCACCTTTCGGGCATGCCGGAACCACCAGTCAGATGTGCCAGAAACACGTGCCGGGGACGCCGGAAGCACCTGCCGAGCACGTTGGAACCACCTGCTCAACGCGCCTGAACCACCTGCCGGACATGCCAAAATACCTGCCGACTATGCCAGAACCACTTGGCGAACACTCCGGAATCACTTGCCGGGCATGCAGGAACCACCTCTCAGACCTGCCAGAACCCCGTGCCAATGACCCCGGAACCAACAGCCGAGCACGCCGGAACCACCTGCTCGACTCGCCAGAACCACCTGCCGATCACGCAAAAATCACCTGCCCGCTACACCAGCACCACTTCGGGGACAAGCCGGAATCACATGAGGGGCATGCCGGCACAGCCTCTCAGACTGAACCTCGTGCCGGACACCACAGAACCACCTGCCGGACAGACCGGAACGACCTGCCGGACACGCCGGAACCACCGGCTTGACCCGCCGGAACGACCGCTGGACATGCAAAATCACCTGCCGGCTACGCCGGAAACACTTGGCGAACACTCCGGAATCACCTGCCGGGCATGCCGGAACCACCTCTCAGATATGCCAGAACCACGTGCCAATGACCCCGGAAGCACCAGCAGAGCACGCCGAACCACCTGCTCGACTCGCCAGAACCACCTGCCGGACACGCAGAAATCACCTGCCGGCTACGCCACAACCAGTTGGGGAACACTTCGGAATCACCTGCCGGGCTTGCTGGAACCACCTGCCGGTCATGCCAAAATCACCTGCCAACTACGCCAGTACCACTTGGCGCACACTGTGGAAACACCTGTCGGCCCGGCCGGAACCACATCTCAGACGTTCCAGAACCATGTGCATGAGATGCTGGAACCACACCCCGAACAGACGGAAAACACCTGCCAGACCCGTCTGAACAACCTGCCGAGCACGCCGGAGCCACCTGCTCGACTCGCCGGAACCACCTACCTGACATGCCCAAATCACCAGCCGGGTACGCCAGAACCACCTGGCGGACACTACGGAATCACCTGCCGCGCATGCCGGAACCACCTCTCAGACGTGCCGGAAGCACGTGCCGGACACGCCGGAATCACCTACCGGACAGACCGGAACCACCTGCCGAGCACGCCGGAGCCACCTGTTCGACTCGCTGGAACCACCTGCCGGACAGGCCAATATCAACTGCTGGCTATGCCAGAACCACCTGGGGGACGGTCCGGAATCACCTGCCAGCCATGGCGGAACCACCTCTCAGAAGTACCAGAACCACCTGCCGGAGAAGCTGGAAACACGTCCTGGACAGACTGGAACCACGTGACGGCCATGCCTGAACCACCTGCCGAGCACGGCGGAACCACCTGCCGGACATGCCAAAATCACGTGCAGGCTACGCCAGAACCACTTGGGCGATTCTCCGAAATGACCTGCCGGGCATGTTGGAACCACCTCTCAGACGTGCCAGAACCACCTGCCGGAGAAGCTGGAAACACGTCCTGGTCAGTCTGGAACCACCTGCCGGCCAAGCCTGAACCACCTGCCAAGCACAACGGAACAACCTGCCAGACACGCCAAAATCACCTGCGTGTTATGCCAGAACCACTTGGAGGACTCTCTGGGATGACCTGCCGGGCATGCCGGAACCACCTCTCAGACGTGCCAGAACCATGTGGCGGACAGACCGGAATCACCTTTCGGGCATGCCGGAACCACCTGTCAGATGTGCCAGAAACACGTGCCGGAGACGCCGGAAGCACCTGCCAAGCACGTTGGAACCACCTGCTCAACTCGCCTGAACCACCTGCCGGACATGCCAAAATCACCTGCCGACTATGCCAGAACCACTTGGCGAACACTCCGGAATCACTTGCCGGGCATGCAGGAACCACCTCTCAGACATGCCAGAACCCCGTGCCAATGACCCCGGAAGCACCAGCCGAGCACGCCGGAACCACCTGCTCGACTCGCCAGAACCACCTGCCGATCACGCAAAAATCACCTGCCGGCTACGCCACAAGCAGTTGGTGAACACTTCGGAATCACCTGCCAGGCTTGCTGGAACCACCTGCCAGTCATGCCAAAATCACCTGCCAACTACGCCAGAACCGCTTGGCGGACACTGCGGAAACACCTGTCGGGCCGGCTGGAACCACATCTCAGACGTGCCAGAACCATGTGCATGAGATGCTGGAACCACACCACGAACAGACGGAAAACACCTGCCAGACCCGTCTGAACAACCTGCCGAGCACGCCGGAGCCACCTGCTCGACTCGCCGGAACCACCTACCTGACATGCCAAAATCACCAGCCGGGTATGCCAGAACCACTTGGCGGACACTCCGGAATGATCTGTCGGACATGCCGGAACCAGCTCTCAGACACACCAGAACCACGTGCCGGAGACGCCGGAAGCACCTGCCGAGCATGCCGGAGCCACCTGCTCGACTCGCCAGAAACACTTGCCGGACACACGAAAATCACCTGCCGGGTATGCCAGAACCACCTGGCGGACACTACGGAATCACCTGCCGCGCATGCCGGAACCACCTCTCAGACGTGCCGGAAGCACGTGCCAGACACGCCGGAAACACCTACCGGACAGACCGGAACCACCTGCCAAGAACGCCGGAGCCACCTGTTCGACTCGCTGGAACCACCTGCCGGACAGGCCAATATCAACTGCTGGCTATGCCAGAACCACCTGGGGGATAGTCCGGGATCACCTGCCAGCCATGGCGGAACCACCTCTCAGACGTACCAGGACCACCTGCCGGAGAAGCTGGAAACACGTCCTGGACAGACTGGAACCACGTGACGGCCATGCCTGAACCACCTGCCGAGCACGGCGGAAACACCTGCCGGACACGCCAAAATCACCTGCGGGCTACGCCAGAACCACTTGGACGACTCTCCGAAATGACCTGCCGGGAACGTTGGAACCACATCTCAGACGTGGCAGAAGCACGTGGAGGACAGTCCGGAATCACCTGTTGGGCATACGCAACCACCTCTGAGACGTACCAGAACCACGTGCCGTGCACGCCGGAACCACCTACAGGACAGACCGGAATCCACTTTTGGGCATGCCGGAACCACCAGTCACATGTGCCAGAAACACGTGCCGGAGACGCCGGAAACACCTGCCGAGCACGTCGCAACCACCTGCTCAACTCGCCTGAACCACCTGCCGTAAACGCCACAATCACCTGCCCGCTACACCAGCACCACTTCGGGGACAAGTCGGAATCACGTGAGGGGCATGCCGGCACAGCCTCTCAGACTGAACCTCGTGCCGGACACCACAGAACCACCTGCCGGACAGACCAGAACCACCTGCCGGACACGCCGGAACCACCGGCTCGACCCGCCGGAACGACCGCTGGACATGCAAAATCACCTGAAGGCTACGCCGCAAACACTTGGCGAACACTCCGGAATCACCTGCCGGGCATGCCGGAACCACCTCTCAGATATGCCAGAACCACGTGCCAATGACCCCGGAAGCACCTGCCGAGCACGCCGGAACCACCTGCTCGACTCGCCACAACCACCTACCGGACACGCAAAAATCACCTGCCGGCTACGCCACAACCAGTTGGGGAACACTTCGGAATCGCCTGCCGGGCTTGCTGGAACCACCTGCTGGTCATGCCAAATCACCTGCCAACTACGCCAGTACCACTTGGCGGACACTGTGGAAACACCTGTCGGGCCGGCCGGAACCACATCTCAGACGTGCCAGAACCATGTGCATGACATGCTGGAACCACACCCCGAACAGACGGAAAACACCTGCCAGACCCGTCTGAACAACCTGCCGAGCACGCCGGAGCCACCTGCTCGACTCGCCGGAACCACCTACCTGACATGCCAAAATCACCAGCCGGGTATGCCAGAACCACTTGGCGGACACTCCGGAATCATCTGCCGGACATGCCGGAACCAGCTCCCAGACACACCAGAACCAAGTGCCGGAGACGCCGGAAGCACCTGCCGAGCATGCCGGAGCCACCTGCTCGACTCGCCAGAAACACCTGCCGGAAACGCCAAAATCACCTGCCGGCTACGCCAAAACCACCTGGCGGACACTCCGAAACCACCTGTCGCGCATGCCGGAACCACCTCTCAGACGTGCCGGAAGCACGTGCCGGACACCCCAGAATCACCTACCGGACAGACCGGAACCACCTGCCGAGCACGCCGGAACCACCTGTTCGACTCGCTGGAACCACCTGCCGGACAGGCCAATATCAACTGCTGGCTATGCCAGAACCACCTGGGGGACGGTCCGGAATCACCTGCCAGCCATGGCGGAACCACCTCTCAGACGTACCAGAACCACCTGCCGGAGAAGCTGGAAACACGTCCTGGACAGTCTGGAACCACCTGCCGGCCAAGCCTGAACCACCTGCCAAGCACAACGGAGCAACCTGCCAGACACACCAAAATCACCTGCGTGTTATGCCAGAACCACTTGGAGGACTCTCCGGGATGACCTGCCGGGCATGCCGGAACCACCTCTCAGACGTGCCAGAACCATGTGGCGGACAGTCCGTTATCACCTGTTGGGCATGCGCAACCACCTCTGAGACGTACCAGAACCACATGCCGTGCAGGCTGGAACCACCTAACGGACAGACCGGAATCAATTTTCGGGCATTCCGGAACCACCTGTCAGATGTGCCAGAAACACGTGCCGGAGACGCCGGAAGCACCTGCCAAGCACGTTGGAACCACCTGCTCAACTCGCCTGAACCACCTGCCGGACATGCCATAATCACCTGCCGACTATGCCAGAACCACTTGGCGAACACTCCGGAATCCCTTTCCGGGCATGCAGGAACCACCTCTCAGACATGCCAGAACCCCGTGCCAATGACCCCGGAAGCACCAGCCGAGCACGCCGGAACCACCTGCTCGACTCGCCAGAACCACCTGCCGATCACGCAAAAATCACCTTCCGGCTACGCCACAACCAGTTGGTGAACACTTCGGAATCACCTGCCAGGCTTGCTGGAACCACCTGCCAGTCATGCCAAAATCACCTGCCAACTACGCCAGAACCGCTTGGCGGACACTGCGGAAACACCTGTCGGGCCGGCTGGAACCACATCTCAGACGTGAAAGAAACGTGTTCATGAGATGCTGGAACCACACCCCGAACAGACGGATACCACCTGACAGAACCGCCTGAACCACCTGCTGAGCACGCCGGAACCACCTGCTCGACTCACCGGTACCACCTCCCTGACACGCCAAAATCACCTGCTGGGTATGCCAGAACCACTTGGCGGACACTCCGGAATCATCTGCCGGACATGCCGGAACCAGCTCTCAGACACACCAGAACCAAGTGCCGGAGACGCCGGAAGCACCTGCCGAGCATGCCGGAGCCCCCTGCTCGACTCGCCAGAAACACCTGCCGGACACGCCAAAATCACCTGCCGGGTATGCCAGAACCACCTGGCGGACACTACGGAATCACCTGCCGCGCATGCCGGAACCAACTCTCAGACGTTCCAGAAGCACGTGCCGGACATGACGCAAACACCTGCCGGACAGACCGGAACCACCTGCCAAGAACGCCGGAGCCAACTGTTCGACTCGCTGGAAAGACCTGCCGGACAGGCCAATATCAACTGCTGGCTATGCCAGAACCACCTGGGGGACGGTACGGAATCACCTGCCAGCCATGGCGGAACCACCTCTCAGACGTACCAGAACCACCTGCCGGAGAAGCTGGAAACACGTCCTGGACAGACTGGAACCACGTGACGGCCATGCCTGAACCACCTGCCGAGCACGGCGGAACCACCTGCCGGACACGCAAAAATCACGTGCGGGCTACGCCAGAACCACTAGGACGACTCTCCGAAATGACCTGCCGGGCATGTTGGAACCACCTCTCAGACGTGCCAGAAGCACGTGGTGGACAGTCCGGAATCACCTGTTGGGCATACGCAACCACCTCTGAGACGTACCAGAACCACGTGCCGTGCACGCCGGAACCACCTACCGGACAGACCGGAATCCACTTTTGGGCATGCCGGAACCACCAGTCAGATGTGCCAGAAACACGTGCCGGAGACGCCGGAAGCACCTGCCGAGCACGTCGCAACCACCTGCTCAACTCGCCTGAACCACCTGCCGGACACGCCAAAATCACCTGCCCGCTACACCAGCACCACTTCGGGGACAAGCCGGAATCACGTGAGGGGCATGCCGGCACAGCCTCTCAGACTGAACCTCGTGCCGGACACCACAGAACCACCTGCCGGACAGACCGGAACCACCTGCCGGACACGCCGGAACCACCGGCTCGACCCGCCGGAACGACCGCTGGACATGCAAAATCACCTGCCGGCTACGCCGGAAACACTTGGCGAACAGTCCGGAATAACCTGCCGGGCATGCCGGAACCACCTCTCAGATATGCCAGAACCACGTGCCAATGACCCCGGAAGCACCTGCCGAGCACGCCGGAACCACCTGCTCGACTCGCCAGAACCACCTGCCGGACACGCAGAAATCACCTACCAGCTACGCCACAACCAGTTGGGGAACACTTCGGAATCACCTGCCGGGCTTGCTGGAACCACCTGCCGGTCATGCCAAAATCACCTGCCAACTATGCCAGTACCACTTGGCGGACACTGTGGAAACACCTGTCGGGCCGGCCGGAACCACATCTCAGACGTGCCAGAACCATGTGCATGACATGCTGGAACCACACCCCGAACAGACGGAAAACACCTGCCAGACCCGTCTGAACAACCTGCCGAGCACGCCAGAGCCACCTGCTCGACTCGCCGGAACCACCTACCTGACATGCCCAAATCACCAGCGGGGTATGCCAGAACCACTTGGCGGACACTCCGGAATCATCTGCCGGACATGCCGGAACCAGCTCTCAGACACACCAGAACCAAGTGCCGGAGACGCCGGAAGCACCTGCCGAGCATGCCGGAGCCCCCTGCTCGACTCGCCAGAAACACCTGCCGGACACGCCAAAATCACCTGCCGGGTATGCCAGAACCACCTGGCGGACACTACGGAATCACCTGCCGCGCATGCCGGAACCAACTCTCAGACGTTCCAGAAGCACGTGCCGGACATGCCGCAAACACCTGCCGGACAGACCGGAACCACCTGCCAAGAAGGCCGGAGCCAACTGTTCGACTCGCTGGAACCACCTGCCGGACAGGCCAATGTCAACTGCTGGCTATGCCAGAACCACCTGGGGGACGGTCCGGGATCACCTGCCAGCCATGGCGGAACCACCTCTCAGACGTACCAGAACCACCTGCCGGAGAAGCTGGAAACACGTCCTGGACAGACTGGAATCACGTGACGGTCATGCCTGAACCACCTGCCGAGCACGGCGGAACCACCTGCCGGACAGACCGGAATCCACTTTTGGGCATGCCGGAACCACCAGTCAGATGTGCCAGAAACACGTGCCGGAGACGCCGGAAGCACCTGCCGAGCACGTCGCAACCACCTGCTCAACTCGCCTGAACCACCTGCCGGACACGCCAAAATCACCTGCCCGCTACACCAGCACCACTTCGGGGACAAGCCGGAATCACGTGAGGGGCATGCCGGCACAGCCTCTCAGACTGAACCTCGTGCCGGACACCACAGAACCACCTGCCGGACAGACCGGAACCACCTGCCGGACACGCCGGAACCACCGGCTCGACCCGCCGGAACGACCGCTGGACATGCAAAATCACCTGCCGGCTACGCCGGAAACACTTGGCGAACACTCCGGAATCACCTGCCGGGCATGCCGGAACCACCTCTCAGATATGCCAGAACCACGTGCCAATGACCCCGGAAGCACCTGCCGAGCACGCCGGAACCACCTGCTCGACTCGCCAGAACCACCTGCCGGACACGCAGAAATCACCTGCCGGCTACGCCACAACCAGTTGGGGAACACTTCGGAATCACCTGCAGGGCGTGCTGGAACCACCTGCCGGTCATGCCAAAATCACCTGCCAACTATGCCAGTACCACTTGGCGGACACTGTGGAAACACCTGTCGGGCCGGCCGGAACCACATCTCAGACGTGCCAGAACCATGTGCATGACATGCTGGAACCACACCCCGAACAGACGGAAAACACCTGCCAGACCCGTCTGAACAACCTGCCGAGCACGCCGGAGCCACCTGCTCGACTCGCCGGAACCACCTACCTGACATGCCCAAATCACCAGCCGGGTATGCCAGAACCACTTGGCGGACACTCCGGAATCATCTGCCGGACATGCCGGAACCAGCTCTCAGACACACCAGAACCAAGTGCCGGAGACGCCGGAAGCACCTGCCGAGCATGCCGGAGCCACCTGCTCGACTCGCCAGAAACACCTGCCGGACACGCCAAAATCACCTGCCGGCTACGCCAAAACCACCTGGCGGACACTCCGAAACCACCTGTCGCGCATGCCGGAACCACCTCTCAGACGTGCCGGAAGCACGTGCCGGACACCCCAGAATCACCTACCGGACAGACCGGAACCACCTGCCGAGCACGCCGGAGCCACCTGTTCGACTCGCTGGAACCACCTGCCGGACAGGCCAATATCAACTGCTGGCTATGCCAGAACCACCTGGGGGACGGTCCGGAATCACCTGCCAGCCATGGCGGAACCACCTCTCAGACGTACCAGAACCACCTGCCGGAGAAGCTGGAAACACGTCCTGGACAGTCTGGAACCACCTGCCGGCCAAGCCTGAACCACCTGCCAAGCACAACGGAGCAACCTGCCAGACACACCAAAATCACCTGCGTGCTATGCCAGAACCACTTGGAGGACTCTCCGGGATGACCTGCCGGGCATGCCGGAACCACCTCTCAGACGTGCCAGAACCATGTGGCGGACAGTCCGTTATCACCTGTTGGGCATGCGCAACCACCTCTGAGACGTACCAGAACCACATGCCGTGCAGGCTGGAACCACCTAACGGACAGACCGGAATCACCTTTCGGGCATGCCGGAACCACCTGTCAGATGTGCCAGAAACACGTGCTGGAGACGCCGGAAGCACCTGCCAAGCACGTTGGAACCACCTGCTCAACTCGCCTGAACCACCTGCCGGACATGCCAAAATCACATGCCGACTATGCCAGAACCACTTGGCGAACACTCCGGAATCACTTGCCGGGCATGCAGGAACCACCTCTCAGACATGCCAGAACCCCGTGCCAATGACCCCGGAAGCACCAGCCGAGCACGCCGGAACCACCTGCTCGACTCGCCAGAACCACCTGCCGATCACGCAAAAATCACCTTCCGGCTACGCCACAACCAGTTGGTGAACACTTTGGAATCACCTGCCAGGCTTGCTGGAACCACCTGCCAGTCATGCCAAAATCACCTGCCAACTACGCCAGAACCGCTTGGCGGACACTGCGGAAACACCTGTCGGGCCGGCTGGAACCACATCTCAGACGTGCCAGAAACGTGTTCATGAGATGCTGGAACCACACCCCGAACAGACGGATACCACCTGCCAGAACCGCCTGAACCACCTGCTGAGCACGCCGGAACCACCTGCTCGACTCACCAGTACCACCTCCCTGACACGCCAAAATCACCTGCTGGGTATGCCAGAACCACTTGGCGGACACTCCGGAATCATCTGCCGGACATGCCGGAACCAGCTCTCAGACACACCAGAACCAAGTGCCGGAGACGTCGGAAGCACCTGCCGAGCATGCCGGAGCCACCTGCTCGACTCGCCAGAAACACCTGCCGGACACGCCAAAATCACCTGCCGGGTATGCCAGAACCACCTGGCGGACACTACGGAATCACCTGCCGCGCATGCCGGAACCAACTCTCAGACGTTCCAGAAGCACGTGCCGGACATGCCGCAAACACCTGCCGGACAGACCGGAACCACCTGCCAAGAAGGCCGGAGCCAACTGTTCGACTCGCTGGAACCACCTGCCGGACAGGCCAATATCAACTGCTGGCTATGCCAGAATCACCTGGGGGACGGTCCGGGATCACCTGCCAGCCATGGCGGAACCACCTCTCAGACGTACCAGAACCACCTGCCGGAGAAGCTGGAAACACGTCCTGGACAGACTGGAATCACGTGACGGTCATGCCTGAACCACCTGCCGAGCACGGCGGAACCACCTGCCGGACAGACCGGAATCCACTTTTGGGCATGCCGGAACCACCAGTCAGATGTGCCAGAAACACGTGCCGGAGACGCCGGAAGCACCTGCCGAGCACGTCGCAACCACCTGCTCAACTCGCCTGAACCACCTGCCGGACACGCCAAAATCACCTGCCCGCTACACCAGCACCACTTCGGGGACAAGCCGGAATCACGTGAGGGGCATGCCGGCACAGCCTCTCAGACTGAACCTCGTGCCGGACACCACAGAACCACCTGCCGGACAGACCGGAACCACCTGCCGGACACGCCGGAACCACCGGCTCGACCCGCCGGAACGACCGCTGGACATGCAAAATCACCTGCCGGCTACGCCGGAAACACTTGGCGAACACTCCGGAATCACCTGCCGGGCATGCCGGAACCACCTCTCAGATATGCCAGAACCACGTGCCAATGACCCCGGAAGCACCTGCCGAGCACGCCGGAACCACCTGCTCGACTCGCCAGAACCACCTGCCGGACACGCAGAAATCACCTGCCGGCTACGCCACAACCAGTTGGGGAACACTTCGGAATCACCTGCAGGGCGTGCTGGAACCACCTGCCGGTCATGCCAAAATCACCTGCCAACTATGCCAGTACCACTTGGCGGACACTGTGGAAACACCTGTCGGGCCGGCCGGAACCACATCTCAGACGTGCCAGAACCATGTGCATGACATGCTGGAACCACACCCCGAACAGACGGAAAACACCTGCCAGACCCGTCTGAACAACCTGCCGAGCACGCCGGAGCCACCTGCTCGACTCGCCGGAACCACCTACCTGACATGCCCAAATCACCAGCCGGGTATGCCAGAACCACTTGGCGGACACTCCGGAATCATCTGCCGGACATGCCGGAACCAGCTCTCAGACACACCAGAACCAAGTGCCGGAGACGCCGGAAGCACCTGCCGAGCATGCCGGAGCCACCTGCTCGACTCGCCAGAAACACCTGCCGGACACGCCAAAATCACCTGCCGGCTACGCCAAAACCACCTGGCGGACACTCCGAAACCACCTGTCGCGCATGCCGGAACCACCTCTCAGACGTGCCGGAAGCACGTGCCGGACACCCCAGAATCACCTACCGGACAGACCGGAACCACCTGCCGAGCACGCCGGAGCCACCTGTTCGACTCGCTGGAACCACCTGCCGGACAGGCCAATATCAACTGCTGGCTATGCCAGAACCACCTGGGGGACAGTCCGGGATCACCTGCCAGCCATGGCGGAACCACCTCTCAGACGTACCAGAACCACCTGCCGGAGAAGCTGGAAACACGTCCTGGACACACTGGAACCACGTGACGGCCATGCCTGAACCACCTGCCGAGCACGGCGGAACCACCTGCCGGACACGCCAAAATCACCTGCGGGCTACGCCAGAACCACTTGGACGACTCTCCGAAATTACCTGCCGGGAACGTTGTAACCACCTCTCAGACGTGGCACAAGCACGTGGCGGACAGTCCGGAATCACCTGTTGGGCATACGCAACCACCTCTGAGACGTACCAGAACCACGTGCCGTGCACGCCGGAACCACCTACCGGACAGACCGGAATCCACTTTTGGGCATGCCGGAACCACCAGTCACATGTGCCAGAAACACGTGCCGGAGACCCCGGAAACACCTGCCGAGCACGTTGCAACCACCTGCTCAACTCGCCTGAACCACCTGCCGGACACGCCACAATCACCTGCCCGCTACACCAGCACCACTTCGGGGACAAGTCGGAATCACGTGAGGGGCATGCCGGCACAGCCTCTCAGACTGAACCTCGTGCCGGACACCACAGAACCACCTGCCGGACAGACCGGAACCACCTGCCGGACACGCCGGAACCACCGGCTCGACCCGCCGGAACGACCGCTGGACATGCAAAATCACCTGCCGGCTACGCCGGAAACACTTGGCGAACACTCCGGAATCACCTGCCGGGCATGCCGGAACCACCTCTCAGATATGCCAGAACCACGTGCCAATGACCCCGGAAGCACCTGCCGAGCACGCCGGAACCACCTGCTCGACTCGCCAGAACCACCTGCCGGACACGCAGAAATCACCTGCCGGCTACGCCACAACCAGTTGGGGAACACTTCGGAATCACCTGCAGGGCGTGCTGGAACCACCTGCCGGTCATGCCAAAATCACCTGCCAACTATGCCAGTACCACTTGGCGGACACTGTGGAAACACCTGTCGGGCCGGCCGGAACCACATCTCAGACGTGCCAGAACCATGTGCATGAGATGCTGGAACCACACCCCGAACAGACGGAAAACACCTGCCAGACCCGTCTGAACAACCTGCCGAGCACGCCGGAGCCACCTGCTCGACTCGCCGGAACCACCTACCTGACATGCCCAAATCACCAGCCGGGTATGCCAGAACCACTTGGCGGACACTCCGGAATCATCTGCCGGACATGCCGGAACCAGCTCTCAGACACACCAGAACCAAGTGCCGGAGATGCCGGAAGCACCTGCCGAGCATGCCGGAGCCACCTGCTCGACTCGCCAGAAACACCTGCCGGACACGCCAAAATCACCTGCCGGCTACGCCAAAACCACCTGGCGGACACTCCGAAACCACCTGTCGCGCATGCCGGAACCACCTCTCAGACGTGCCGGAAGCACGTGCCGGACACCCCAGAATCACCTACCGGACAGACCGGAACCACCTGCCGAGCACGCCGGAGCCACCTGTTCGACTCGCTGGAACCACCTGCCGGACAGGCCAATATCAACTGCTGGCTATGCCAGAACCACCTGGGGGACAGTCCGGGATCACCTGCCAGCCATGGCGGAACCACCTCTCAGACGTACCAGAACCACCTGCCGGAGAAGCTGGAAACACGTCCTGGACACACTGGAACCACGTGACGGCCATGCCTGAACCACCTGCCGAGCACGGCGGAACCACCTGCCGGACACGCCAAAATCACCTGCGGGCTACGCCAGAACCACTTGGACGACTCTCCGAAATTACCTGCCGGGAACGTTGTAACCACCTCTCAGACGTGGCACAAGCACGTGGCGGACAGTCCGGAATCACCTGTTGGGCATACGCAACCACCTCTGAGACGTACCAGAACCACGTGCCGTGCACGCCGGAACCACCTACCGGACAGACCGGAATCCACTTTTGGGCATGCCGGAACCACCAGTCACATGTGCCAGAAACACGTGCCGGAGACCCCGGAAACACCTGCCGAGCACGTTGCAACCACCTGCTCAACTCGCCTGAACCACCTGCCGGACACGCCACAATCACCTGCCCGCTACACCAGCACCACTTCGGGGACAAGTCGGAATCACGTGAGGGGCATGCCGGCACAGCCTCTCAGACTGAACCTCGTGCCGGACACCACAGAACCACCTGCCGGACAGACCGGAACCACCTGCCGGACACGCCGGAACCACCGGCTCGACCCGCCGGAACGACCGCTGGACATGCAAAATCACCTGCCGGCTACGCCGGAAACACTTGGCGAACAGTCCGGAATAACCTGCCGGGCATGCCGGAACCACCTCTCAGATATGCCAGAACCACGTGCCAATGACCCCGGAAGCACCAGCCGAGCACGCCGGAACCACCTGCTCGACTCGCCAGAACCACCTGCCGGACACGCAGAAATCACCTACCAGCTACGCCACAACCAGTTGGGGAACACTTCGGAATCACCTGCCGGGCTTGCTGGAACCACCTGCCGGTCATGCCAAAATCACCTGCCAACTATGCCAGTACCACTTGGCGGACACTGTGGAAACACCTGTCGGGCCGGCCGGAACCACATCTCAGACGTGCCAGAACCATGTGCATGAGATGCTGGAACCACACCCCGAACAGACGGAAAACACCTGCCAGACCCGTCTGAACAACCTGCCGAGCACACCGGAGCCACCTGCTCGACTCGCCGGAACCACCTACCTGACATGCCCAAATCACCAGCCGGGTATGCCAGAACCACTTGGCGGACACTCCGGAATCATCTGCCGGACATGCCGGAACCAGCTCTCAGACACACCAGAACCAAGTGCCGGAGACGCCGGAAGCACCTGCCGAGCATGCCGGAGCCACCTGCTCGACTCGCCAGAAACACATGCCGGACACGCCAAAATCACCTGCCAGCTACGCCAAAACCACCTGGCGGACACTCCGAAACCACCTGTCGCGCATGCCGGAACCACCTCTCAGACGTGCCGGAAGCACGTGCCGGACACCCCAGAATCACCTACCGGACAGACCGGAACCACCTGCCGAGCACGCCGGAGCCACCTGTTCGACTCGCTGGAACCACCTGCCGGACAGGCCAATATCAACTGCTGGCTATGCCAGAACCACCTGGGGGACGGTCCGGAATCACCTGCCAGCCATGGCGGAACCACCTCTCAGACGTACCAGAACCACCTGCCGGAGAAGCTACAAACACGTCCTGGACAGTCTGGAACCACCTGCCGGCCAAGCCTGAACCACCTGCCAAGCACAACGGAGCAACCTGCCAGACACACCAAAATCACCTGCGTGTTATGCCAGAACCACTTGGAGTACTCTCCGGGATGACCTGCCGGGCATGCCGGAACCACCTCTCAGACGTGCCAGAACCATGTGGCGGACAGTCCGTTATCACCTGTTGGGCATGCGCAACCACCTCTGAGACGTACCAGAACCACATGCCGTGCAGGCTGGAACCACCTAACGGACAGACCGGAATCACCTTTCGGGCATGCCGGAACCACCTGTCAGATGTGCCAGAAACACGTGCTGGAGACGCCGGAAGCACCTGCCAAGCACGTTGGAACCACCTGCTCAACTCGCCTGAACCACCTGCCGGACATGCCAAAATCACCTGCCGACTATGCCAGAACCACTTGGCGAACACTCCGGAATCCCTTTCCGGGCATGCAGGAACCACCTCTCAGACATGCCAGAACCCCGTGCCAATGACCCCGGAAGCACCAGCCGAGCACGCCGGAACCACCTGCTCGACTCGCCAGAACCACCTGCCGATCACGCAAAAATCACCTTCCGGCTACGCCACAACCAGTTGGTGAACACTTTGGAATCACCTGCCAGGCTTGCTGGAACCACCTGCCAGTCATGCCAAAATCACCTGCCAACTACGCCAGAACCGCTTGGCGGACACTGCGGAAACACCTGTCGGGCCGGCTGGAACCACATCTCAGACGTGCCAGAAACGTGTTCATGAGATGCTGGAACCACACCCCGAACAGACGGATACCACCTGCCAGAACCGCCTGAACCACCTGCTGAGCACGCCGGAACCACCTGCTCGACTCACCGGTACCACCTCCCTGACACGCCAAAATCACCTGCTGGGTATGCCAGAACCACTTGGCGGACACTCCGGAATCATCTGCCGGACATGCCGGAACCAGCTCTCAGACACACCAGAACCAAGTGCCGGAGACGCCGGAAGCACCTGCCGAGCATGCCGGAGCCCCCTGCTCGACTCGCCAGAAACACCTGCCGGACACGCCAAAATCACCTGCCGGGTATGCCAGAACCACCTGGCGGACACTACGGAATCACCTGCCGCGCATGCCGGAACCAACTCTCAGACGTTCCAGAAGCACGTGCCGGACATGCCGCAAACACCTGCCGGACAGACCGGAACCACCTGCCAAGAAGGCCGGAGCCAACTGTTCGACTCGCTGGAACCACCTGCCGGACAGGCCAATATCAACTGCTGGCTATGCCAGAACCACCTGGGGGACGGTCCGGGATCACCTGCCAGCCATGGCGGAACCACCTCTCAGACGTACCAGAACCACCTGCCGGAGAAGCTGGAAACACGTCCTGGACAGACTGGAATCACGTGACGGTCATGCCTGAACCACCTGCCGAGCACGGCGGAACCACCTGCCGGACACGCCAAAATCACGTGCGGGCTACGCCAGAACCACTTGGACGACTCTCCGAAATGACCTGCCGGGCATGTTGGAACCACCTCTCAGACGTGCCAGAAGCACGTGGCGGACAGTCCGGAATCACCTGTTGGGCATACGCAACCACCTCTGACACGTACCAGAACCACGTGCCGTGCACGCCAGAACCACCTACCGGACAGACCGGAATCCACTTTTGGGCATGCCGGAACCACCAGTCAGATGTGCCAGAAACACGTGCCGGAGACGCCGGAAGCACCTGCCGAGCACGTCGCAACCACCTGCTCAACTCGCCTGAACCACCTGCCGGACACGCCAAAATCACCTGCCCGCTACACCAGCACCACTTCGGGGACAAGCCGGAATCACGTGAGGGGCATGCCGGCACAGCCTCTCAGACTGAACCTCGTGCCGGACACCACAGAACCACCTGCCGGACAGACCGGAACCACCTGCCGGACACGCCGGAACCACCGGCTCGACCCGCCGGAACGACCGCTGGACATGCAAAATCACCTGCCGGCTACGCCGGAAACACTTGGCGAACACTCCGGAATCACCTGCCGGGCATGCCGGAACCACCTCTCAGATATGCCAGAACCACGTGCCAATGACCCCGGAAGCACCAGCCGAGCACGCCGGAACCACCTCCTCGACTCGCCAGAACCACCTGCCGGACACGCAGAAATCACCTGCCGGCTACGCCACAACCAGTTGGGGAACACTTCGGAATCACCTGCAGGGCTTGCTGGAACCACCTGCCGGTCATGCCAAAATCACCTGCCAACTACGCCAGTACCACTTGGTGGACACTGTGGAAACACCTGTCGGGCCGGCCGGAACCACATCTCAGACGTGCCAGAACCATGTGCATGAGATGCTGGAACCACACCCCTAACAGACGGAAAACACCTGCCAGACCCGTCTGAACAACCTGCCAAGCACGCCGGAGCCACCTGCTCGACTCGCCGGAACCACCTACCTGACATGCCCAAATCACCAGCCGGGTATGCCAGAACCACTTGGCGGACACTCCGGAATCATCTGCCGGACATGCCGGAACCAGCTCTCAGACACACCAGAACCAAGTGCCGGAGACGCTTGAAGCACCTGCCGAGCATGCCGGAGCCACCTGATCGACTCGCCAGAAACACCTGCCGGACACGCCAAAATCACCTGCCGGGTATGCCAGAACCACCTGTCAGACACTACGGAATCACCTGCCGCGCATGCCGGAACCACCTCTCAGACGTGCCGGAAGCACGTGCCGGACACCCCAGAATCACCTACCGGACAGACCGGAACCACCTGCCGAGCACGCCGGAGCCACCTGTTCGACTCGCTGGAACCACCTGCCGGACAGGCCAATATCAACTGCTGGCTATGCCAGAACCACCTGGGGGACGGTCCGGAATCACCTGCCAGCCATGGCGGAACCACCTCTCAGACGTACCAGAACCACCTGCCGGAGAATCTGGAAACGCGTCCTGGACAGTCTGGAACCACCTGCCGGCCAAGCCTGAACCACCTGCCAAGCACAACGGAACAACCTGCCAGACACGCCAAAATCACCTGCGTGTTATGCCAGAACCACTTGGAGGACTCTCCGGGATGACCTGCCGGGCATGCCGGAACCACCTCTCAGACGTTCCAGAAGCACGTGCCGGACATGCCGCAAACACCTACCGGACAGACCGGAACCACCTGCCAAGAACGCCGGAGCCACCTGTTCGACTCGCTGGAACCACCAGCCGGATAGGCCAATATCAACTCCTGGCTATGCCAGAACCACATGGGGGACGGTCCGGGATCACCTGCCAGCCATGGCGGAACCACCTCTCAGACGTACCAGAACCACCTGCCGGAGAAGCTGGAAACACGTCCTGGAAAGACTGGAACCACGTGACGGCCATGCCTGAACCACCTGCCGAGCACGGCGGAACCACCTGCCGGACACGCCAAAATCACGTGCGGGCTACGCCAGAACCACTTGGACGACTCTCCGAAACGACCTGCCGGGAACGTTGGAACCACCTCTCAGACGTGCCAGAAGCACGTGGCGGACAGTCCGGAATCACCTGTTGGGCATACGCAACCACCTCTGAGACGTACCAGAACCACGTGCCGTGCACGCCGGAACCACCTACCGGAAAGACCGGAATCCACTTTTGGGCATGCCGGAACCACCAGTCAGATGTGCCAGAACCACCTGGCGGACACTCCGGAATCACCTGTCGCGCATGCCGGAACCACCTCTCAGACGTGCCGGAAGCACGTGACGGACATGCCGGAATCACCTACCGGACAGACCGGAACCACCTGCCGAGCACGCCGGAGCCACCTGTTCGACTCGCTGGAACCACCTGCCGGACAGGCCAATATCAACTGCTGGCTATGCCGGAACCACCTGGGGGACGGTCCGGAATCACCTGCCAGCCATGGCGGAACCACCTCTCAGACGTACCAGAATCACCTGCCGGAGAACTGGAAACACGTCCTGGACATTCTGGAACCATCTGCCGGCCAAGCCTGAACCACCTGCCAAGCACAACGGAACAACCTGCCAGACACGCCGAAATCACCTGCGTGTTATGCCAGAACCACTTGGAGGACTCTCCTGGATGACCTGCCGGGCCTGCCGGAACCAGCTCTCAGACACACCAGAACCACGTGCCGGAGACGCCGGAAGCACCTGCCGAGCATGCCGGAGCCACCTGCTCGACTCGCCAGAAACACATGCCGGACACGCCAAAATCACCTGCCGGGTACGCCAGAACCACCTGGCGGACACTCCGAAATCACCTGTCGCGCATGCCGGAACCACCTCTCAGACGTGCCGGAAGCACGTGCCGGACACTCCGGAATCACCTACCGGACAGACCGGAACCACCTGCCGAGCACGCCGGAGCCACCTGTTCGACTCGCTGGAACCACCTGCCGGACAGGCCAATATCAACTGCTGGCTATGCCAGAACCAACTGGGAGACGGTCCGGAATCACCTGCCAGCCATGGCGGAACCACGTCTCAGACGTACCAGAACCACCTGCCGGACACGCAGAAATCACCTGCCGGCTACGCCACAACAAGTTGGGGAACACTTCGGAATCACCTGCAGGGCTTGCTGGAACCACCTGCCGGTCATGCCAAAATCACCTGCCAACTACACCAGTACCACTTGGCGGACACTGTGGAAACACCTGTCGGGCCGGCCGGAACCACATCTCAGACGTGCCAGAACCATGTGCATGAGATGCTGGAACCACACCCCGAACAGACGGAAAACACCTGCCAGACCGGTCTGAACAACCCGCCGAGCATGCCGGAGCCACCTGCTCGACTCACCGGAACCACCTACCTGACATGCCCAAATCACCAGCCGGGTATGCCAGAACCACTTGGCGGACACTCTGGAATCATCTGCCGGACATGCCGGAACCAGCTCTCAGACACACCAGAACCAAGTGCCGGAGACGCCAGAAGCACCTGCCGAGCATGCCGGAGCCACCTGTTCGACTCGCCAGAAACACCTGCCGGACACGCCAAAATCACCTGCCGGCTACGCCAAAACCACCTGGCGGACACTCCGAAACCACCTGTCGCGCATGCCGGAACCACCTCTCAGACGTGCCGGAAGCACGTGCCGGACACGCCGGAATCACCTACCGGACAGACCGGAACCACCTGCCGAGCACGCCGGAGCCACCTGTTCGACTCGCTGGAACCACCTGCCGGACAGGCCAATATCAAATGCTGGCTATGCCAGAACCACCTGGGGGACGGTCCGGAATCACCTGCCCGCCATGGCGGAACCACCTCTCAGACGTACCAGAACCACCTGCCGGAGAAGCTACAAACACGTCCTGGACAGTCTGGATCCACCTGCCGGCCAAGCCTGAACCACCTGCCAAGCACAACGGAACAACCTGCCAGACATGCTAAAATCACCTGCGTGTTATGCCAGAACCACTTGGAGGACTCTCTGGGATGACCTGCCGGGCATGCCGGAACCACCTCTCAGACGTGCCAGAACCATGTGGCGGACAGTCCGGAATCACCTGTTGGGCATGCGCAACCACCTCTGAGACGTACCAGAACCACATGCCGTGCAGGCTGGTACCACCTACCGAACAGACCGGAATCAACTTTCGGGCATGCCGGAACCACCTGTCAGATGTGCCAGAAACACGTGCCGGAGACGCCGGAAGCACCTGCCAAGCACGTTGGAACCACCTGCTCAACTCGCCTGAACCACCTGCCGGACATGCCAAAATCACCTGCCGACTATGCCAGAACCACTTGGCGAACACTCCGGAATCCCTTTCCGGGCATGCAGGAACCACCTCTCAGACATGCCAGAACCCCGTGCCAATGACCCCGGAAGCACCAGCCGAGCACGCCGGAACCACCTGCTCGACTCGCCAGAACCACCTGCCGATCACGCGAAAATCACCTGCCGGCTACACCACAACCAGTTGGTGAACACTTTGGAATCACCTGCCAGGCTTGCTGGAACCACCTGCCAGTCATGCCAAAATCACCTGCCAACTACGCCACAACCGCTTGGCGGACACTGCGGAAACACCTGTCGGGCCGGCTGGAACCACATCTCAGACGTGCCAGAAACGTGTTCATGAGATGCTGGAACCACACCCCGAACAGACGGATACCACCTGCCAGAACCGCGTGAACCACCTGCTGAGCACGCCGGAACCACCTGCTCGACTCACCGGTACCACCTCCCTGACACGCCAAAATCACCTGCTGGGTATGCCAGAACCACTTGGCGGACACTCCGGAATCATCTGCCGGACATGCCGGAACCAGCTCTCAGACACACCAGAACCAAGTGCCGGAGACGCCGGAAGCACCTGCCGAGCATGCCGGAGCCCCCTGCTCGACTCGCCAGAAACACCTGCCGGACACACCAAAATCACCTGCCGGGTATGCCAGAACCACCTGGCGGACACTACGGAATCACCTGCCGCGCATGCCGGAACCACCTCTCAGACGTTCCAGAAGCACGTGCCGGACATGCCGCAAACACCTGCCGGACAGACCGGAACCACCTGCCAAGAAGGCCGGAGCCAACTGTTCGACTCGCTGGAACCACCTGCCGGACAGGCCAATATCAACTGCTGGCTATGCCAGAACCACCTGGGGGACGGTCCGGGATCACCTGCCAGCCATGGCGGAACCACCTCTCAGACGTACCAGAACCACCTGCCGGAGAAGCTGGAAACACGTCCTGGACAGACTGGAATCACGTGACGGTCATGCCTGAACCACCTGCCGAGCACGGCGGAAGCACCTGCCGGACACGCCAAAATCACCTGCGGGCTACGCCAGAACCACTTGGACGACTCTCCGAAATGACCTGCCGGGGACGTTGGAACCACATCTCAGACGTGGCAGAAGCACGTGGCGGACAGTCCGGAATCACCTGTTGGGCATACGCAACCACCTCTGACACGTACCAGAACCACGTGCCGTGCACGCCGGAACCATCTACCGGACAGACCAGAATCCACTTTTGGGCATGCCGGAACCACCAGTCACATGTGCCAGAAACACGTGCCGGAGACGCCGGAAGCACCTGCCGAGCACGTCGCAACCACCTGCTCAACTCGCCTGAACCACCTGCCGGACACGCCACAATCACCTGCCCGCTACACCAGCACCACTTTGGGGACAAGTCGGAATCACGTGAGGGGCATGCCGGCACAGCCTCTCAGACTGAACCTCGTGCCGGACACCACAGAAACACCTGCCGGACAGACCGGAACCACCTGCCGGACACGCCGGAACCACCGGCTCGACCCGCCGGAACGACCGCTGGACATGCAAAATCACCTGCCGGCTACGCCGGAAGCACTTGGCGAACACTCCGGAATCACCTGCCGGGCATGCCGGAACCACCTCTCAGATATGCCAGAACCACGTGCCAATGACCCCGGAAGCACCTGCCGAGCACGCCGGAACCACCTGCTCGACTCGCCAGAACCACCTACCGGACACGCAAAAATCACCTGCCGGCTACGCCACAACCAGTTGGGGAACACTTCGGAATCACCTGCCGGGCTTGCTGGAACCACCTGCCGGTCATGCCAAAATCACCTGCCAACTACGCCAGTACCACTTGGCGGACACTGTGGAAACACCTGTCGGGCCGGCCAGAACCACATCTCAGACCTGCCAGAACCATGTGCATGAGATGCTGGAACCACACCCTGAACAGAAGGAAAACACCTGCCAGACCCGAATGAACAACCTGCCGAGCACGCCGGAGCCACCTGCTCGACTCGCCGTAACCACCTACCTGACATGCCCAAATCACCTGCCGGGTACGCCAGAACCACCTGGCGGACACTCCGAAATCACCTGTCGCACATGCCGGAACCACCTCTCAGACGTGCCGGAAGCACGTGCCGGACACGCCAGAATCACCTACCGGACAGACCGGAACCACCTGCCGAGCACGCCGGAGCCACCTGTTCGACTCGCTGGAACCACCTGCCGGACAGGCCAATATCAACTGCTGGCTATGCCAGAACCACCTGGGGGACGGTCCGGAATCACCTGCCAGCCATGGCGGAACCACCTCTCAGACGTACCAGAACCACCTGCCGGAGAAGCTGGAAACACGTCCTGGAAAGTCTGGAACCACCTGCCGGCCAAGCCTGAACCACCTGCCAAGCACAACGGAACAACCTGCCAGACACGCCAAAATCACCTGCGTGTTATGCCAGAACCTTTGGAGGACTCTCCGGGATGACCTGCCGGGCCTGGCGGAACCACCTCTCAGACGTGCCAGAGCCATGTGGCGGACAGTCCGGAATCACCTGTTGGGCCTGCGCAACCACCTCTGAGACGTACCAGAACCACATGCCGTGCAGGCTGGAACCACCTACCGGACAGACCGGAATCACCTTTCGGGCATGCCGGAACCACCTGTCAGATGTGCCAGAAACACGTGCCGGAGACGCCGGAAGCACCTGACAAGCACGTTGGAACCACCTGCTCAACTCGCCTGAACCACCTGCCGGACACCACAGAACCACCTGCCGGACAGACCGGAACCACCTGCCGGACACGCCGGAACCACTGGCTCGACCCGCCGGAACGCCCGCTGGACATGCTAAATCACCTGCCGGCTACGCTGGAAACACTTGGCGAACACTCCGGAATCACCTGCCGGGCATGCCGGAACCACCTCTCAGATATGCCAGAACCACGTGCCAATGACCCCGGAAGCACCTGCCGAGCACGCCGGAACCACCTGCTCTACTCGCCAGAACCACCTGCCGATCACGCAAAAATCACCTGCCGGCTACGCCACAACGAGTTGGGGAACACGTCGGAATCACCTGCCAGGCTTGCTGGAACCACCTGCCGGTCATGTCAAAATCACCTGCCAACTACGCCAGAACCGCTTGGCGGGCACTGCGAAAACACCTGTCGGGCCTGCCGGAACCACATCTCAGACGTGCCAGAACCATGTGCATGAGATGCTGGAACCACACCACGAACAGACGGAAAACACCTGCCAGACCCGTCTGAACAACCTGCCGAGCACGACGGAGCCACCTGCTCGACTCGCCGGAACCACCTACCTGACATGCCCAAATCACCAGCCGGGTATGCCAGAACCACTTGGCGGACACTCCGGAATCATCTGCCGGACATGCCGGAACCAGCTCTCAGACACACTAGAACCACGTGCCGGAGACGCCGGAAGCACCTGCCGAGCATGCCGGAGCCACCTGCTCGACTCGCCAGAAACACCTGCCGGACACGCCGAAATCACCTGCCGGGTATGCCAGAGCCACTTGGCGGACACTCCGGAATCATCTGTCGGACATGCCGGAACCAGCTCTCAGACTCACCAGAACCAAGTGCCGGAGACGCCGGAAGCACCTGCCGAGCATGCCAGAGCCACCTGCTCGACTCGCCAGAAACACCTGCCGGACACGCCAAAATCACCTGCCGGGTATGCCAGAACCACCTGGCGGATACTACGGAATCACCTGCGGCGCATGCCGGAACCACCTCTCAGACGTGCCGGAAGCAGGTGCCAGACACGCCGGAAACACCTACCGGACAGACCGGAACCACCTGCCAAGAACGCCGGAGCCACCTGTTCGACTCGCTGGAACCACCTGCCGGACAGGCCAATATCAACTGCTGGCTATGCCAGAACCACCTGGGGGACAGTCCGGGATCCCCTGCCAGCCATGGCGGAACCACCTCTCAGACGTACCAGAACCACCTGCCGGAGAAGCTGGAAACACGTCCTGGACAGACTGGAACCACGTGACGGCCATGCCTGAACCACCTGCCGAGCACGGCGGAACCACCTGCCGGACACGTCAAAATCACCTGCGGGTTATGCCAGAACCACTTGGACGACTCACCGAAATGACCTGCCGGGCATGTTGGAACCACCTCTCAGACGTGCCAGAAGCACGTAGCGGACAGTCCGGAATCACCTGTTGGGCATACGCAACCACCTCTGACACGTACCAGAACCACGTGCCGTGCACGCCGGACCCACCTACCGGACAGACCGGAATCAAATTTTGGGCATGCCCGAACCACCAGTCAGATGTGCCAGAAACACGTGCCGGAGACGCCGGAAGCACCTGCCGGGCACGTCGCAACCACCTGCTCAACTCGCCTGAACCACCTGCCGGACACGCCAAAATCACCTGCCCGCTACACCAGCACCACTTCGGGGACAAGCCGGAATCACGTGAGGGGCATGCCGGCACAGCCTCTCAGACTGAACCTCGTGCCGGACACCACAGAACCACCTGCCGGACAGACCGGAACCACCTGCCGGACACGCCGGAACCACCGGCTCGACCCGCCGGAACGACCGCTGGACATGCAAAATCACCTGCCGGCTACGCCGGAAACACTTGGCGAACACTCCGGAATCACCTGCCGGGCATGCCGGAACCATCTCTCAGATATGCCAGAACCACGTGCCAATGACCCCGGAAGCACCTGCCGAGCACGCCGGAACCACCTGCTCGACTCGCCAGAACCACCTGCCGATCACGCAAAAATCACCTGCCGGCTACGCCACAACGAGTTGGGGAACACGTCGGAATCACCTGCCAGGCTTGCTGGAACCACCTGCCGGTCATGTCAAAATCACCTGCCAACTACGCCAGAACCGCTTGGCGGGCACTGCGAAAACACCTGTCGGGCCTGCCGGAACCACATCTCAGATGTGCCAGAACCATGTGCATGAGATGCTGGAACCACACCACGAACAGACGGAAAACACCTGCCAGACCCGTCTGAACAACCTGCCGAGCACGACGGAGCCACCTGCTCGACTCGCCGGAACCACCTACCTGACATGCCCAAATCACCAGCCGGGTATGCCAGAACCACTTGGCGGACACTCCGGAATCATCTGCCGGACATGCCGGAACCAGCTCTCAGACACACTAGAACCACGTGCCGGAGACGCCGGAAGCACCTGCCGAGCATGCCGGAGCCACCTGCTCGACTCGCCAGAAACACCTGCCGGACACGCCGAAATCACCTGCCGGGTATGCCAGAGCCACTTGGCGGACACTCCGGAATCATCTGTCGGACATGCCGGAACCAGCTCTCAGACTCACCAGAACCAAGTGCCGGAGACGCCGGAAGCACCTGCCGAGCATGCCAGAGCCACCTGCTCGACTCGCCAGAAACACCTGCCGGACACGCCAAAATCACCTGCCGGGTATGCCAGAACCACCTGGCGGATACTACGGAATCACCTGCGGCGCATGCCGGAACCACCTCTCAGACGTGCCGGAAGCAGGTGCCAGACACGCCGGAAACACCTACCGGACAGACCGGAACCACCTGCCAAGAACGCCGGAGCCACCTGTTCGACTCGCTGGAACCACCTGCCGGACAGGCCAATATCAACTGCTGGCTATGCCAGAACCACCTGGGGGACAGTCCGGGATCCCCTGCCAGCCATGGCGGAACCACCTCTCAGACGTACCAGAACCACCTGCCGGAGAAGCTGGAAACACGTCCTGGACAGACTGGAACCACGTGACGGCCATGCCTGAACCACCTGCCGAGCACGGCGGAACCACCTGCCGGACACGTCAAAATCACCTGCGGGTTATGCCAGAACCACTTGGACGACTCACCGAAATGACCTGCCGGGCATGTTGGAACCACCTCTCAGACGTGCCAGAAGCACGTAGCGGACAGTCCGGAATCACCTGTTGGGCATACGCAACCACCTCTGACACGTACCAGAACCACGTGCCGTGCACGCCGGACCCAACTACCGGACAGACCGGAATCAAATTTTGGGCATGCCCGAACCACCAGTCAGATGTGCCAGAAACACGTGCCAGAGACACCGGAAGCACCTGCCGAGCACGTCGCAACCACCTGCTCAACTCGCCTGAACCACCTGCCGGACACGCCAAAATCACCTGCCCGCTACACCAGCACCACTTCGGGGACAAGCCGGAATCACATGAGGGGCATGCCGGCACAGCCTCTCAGACTGAACCTCGTGCCGGACACCACAGAACCACCTGCCGGACAGACCGGAACCACCTGCCGGACACGCCGGAACCACCGGCTCGACCCGCCGGAACGACCGCTGGACATGCAAAATCACCTGCCGGCTACGCCGGAAACACTTGGCGAACACTCCGGAATCACCTGCCGGGCATGCCGGAACCATCTCTCAGATATGCCAGAACCACGTGCCAATGACCCCGGAAGCACCTGCCGAGCACGCCGGAACCACCTGCTCGACTCGCCAGAACCACCTGCCGATCACGCAAAAATCACCTGCCGGCTACGCCACAACGAGTTGGGGAACACGTCGGAATCACCTGCCAGGCTTGCTGGAACCACCTGCCGGTCATGTCAAAATCACCTGCCAACTACGCCAGAACCGCTTGGCGGGCACTGCGAAAACACCTGTCGGGCCTGCCGGAACCACATCTCAGACGTGCCAGAACCATGTGCATGAGATGCTGGAACCACACCACGAACAGACGGAAAACACCTGCCAGACCCGTCTGAACAACCTGCCGAGCACGACGGAGCCACCTGCTCGACTCGCCGGAACCACCTACCTGACAGGCCAAAATCACCAGCCGGGTATGCCAGAACCACTTGGCGGACACTCCGGAATCATCTGCCGGACATGCCAGAACCAGCTCTCAGATACACCAGAACCACGTGCCGGAGAGGCCGGAAGCACCTGCCGAGCATGCAGGAGCCACCTGCTCGACTTGCCAGAAACACCTGCCGGACACGCCAAAATCACCTGCCGGGTATGCCAGAACCACCTGGCGGACACTACGGAATCACGTGCCGCGCATGCCGGAACCACCTCTCAGACGTGCCGGAAGCACGTGCCAGACACGCCGGAAACACCTACCGGACAGACCGGAACCACCTGCCAAGAACGCCAGAGCCACCTGTTCGACTCGCTGGAACCACCTGCCGGACAGGCCAATATCAACTGCTGGCTATGCCAGAACCACCTGTGGGACAGTCCGGGATCACCTGCCAGCCATGGCGGAACCACCTCTCAGACGTACCAGAACCACCTGCCGGAGAAGCTGGAAACACGTCCTGGACAGACTGGAAC